>NW_026895652.1:0-17691 GCF_033153095.1 Gastrolobium bilobum | reverse complement strand
CCGCAGAGTGAGCGGTGGAGCGCTTCTTATTTTGCATTTTGTTGGCCGTGTGGCCTAGGCTAGACTTAGGGCATAAACATGTCACATGTCTTTTAAATTAAGTTGAAATTTTAGAAGAATGTAATTTGAAGTTTTAGTTTCAAGTTGTAATTTGTAAAGCCATATTGTAATAGTATTGATGCATGTCTAATTATGATGGAAGGGCCTTAGGCCTATTTTAGGTTATGATAATATGTATGATGGAAATATGCATGAAAAAGGTGTTAGTGATTGCAACTACTTTAGAATGATTAATATGGACTCTATGTTTAATAACTATAAACTGGATTGGGTTGTAAGTGCCCCAAGGCGTTGTTGGTCCTTGTGTGTGCCACCCATTGGATTATTACTGTATTATCATGTGTTTATTAGGTACATTTGAGGTTTAAATGATCTTTTACAAATTTGGGATTATTGGAAAAACAAAGGAAACTCTGGCGAATTTTCTGTAGAATTGGCAGATTTTAGGCGAACTTCGGGAGAGCATATCTCCCTCCATAGAGGTTCCCTAGGGACGTACCATACGCCATTTTGAAGGTTGAGATGTCCTCTACCTTGTGTCAAAACTTGAGGAAATTCTGGGTTGATTTTCGGCCTGAAAAAAATAGAGAAACACGGACTGCCCATGTGCCCCTGCACCTGAGGCAGATTCTGGACCGGATTTGGGAAATTAATTCCCGCTTCGTTTCTCCGTCAAATTAAGCGTGTGATATATCAAAATGAAGTTTGAGATGTCTAGTTTGTAGGATAAAAATTTAGGAGAAAATGGTTGAGGTTATTGAGTGCAGTAATTCGAGCAATGTGAGTGGTTTGGAGCTGTTTTTGGGGTTGTTTGGGCTAATTGCTTATCCAACTTCAAACGGAGATAACCGGAGCAAATGAGCTCCGAATTGAGCGTATTTTAGCTTGTTAAAAAGGGAATTAAGTAACACAAAGATATAATCTGAGAAGAAGGGTTGGTTGCGATCGGTTTGGTCGCAGAAAAATTTAGAGTGAAACATGTTCGAATTGGTAAAAACGTAAAGTTGGAAATAGGCTAAGTGAGTTTATGGGAACTCCTTAGTAACTCATAATAAATGATGAAAGTTATAAAAATAGTTGAAATAAGTCTTCCGCAAGAGTTTACGGTTACGGTCACAGCTTTTAATTATTACGCTTTTTTATGATTTAAATGCTCGCGTAATAGTCGGAAAAAATTTATTCTCGTTTTTTTAAATGAACTGCTGTGATTGTAACTGCGCTTAATATCATAATTAATGTTAACAATACCGGTACGTAACGGGCTGTTACATTTTATGGTATCAGAGCAGTTTTGTTAGGGAACTCTGATAATGTATATATAGTTGTGTTGTGTGTTGCATAGTTGTATGTAGATTCTTATCGATTACTGCATATGTGATTCCTTAGTGTGGGTCTGATCAACCCATTCCTTTGTGTGACATGCATAGTCATCGTAAGAAGCCTACGTGGCAACTGTGGAGCACCAAATGTAAGTCCTTAGCCTGATGTTGTGGATGCAGTGTTGACTGCTTCATGGACAAGAGATGGCAGTAAGTAAAATATGAATATTATAGGACTTATGGGAAACAGACTTAAATGTTTCGTCTGACCTTGTAGATGAAATTTATAATGCTGGATTATAAGTGAAAGTTGTAAACAAATCTATGATATGTACGGTATTGCATGGATGAACCTTGTAGTACCATGAATAATAAAGATATATAATTGAGATGAGTCCATAGTATGGAAATGGTATGGGTAAAGCTTCCAAGTATGTGTGTAGTATAGTGTGTACAATGGACTTGGTGAATAGACTTCATCAAGGTGAAAGGTTTAGAACCTGTTGGATTATTGAAAATGGTGAACAGATATGCTTAGGCACGAATTTGAATATTTTATGTTGACTAGAAGTTATAAGTCCTTGATGGATGATGTACACTTAAACAAAGTGAGATGGTTCATGCAGAGAAATAAATAGAATAATTGATGATTAATCCTATGGGATTTGACCACTTGAAATTATAATGTTGGTCAATTGATAAATTGAGATGTATCGAAATATGGGATTTAAATCCATAAGGAGGTAGTATTGATTAAGCATAGGGGAGATGAATTAATTATGTATTATATGTATAAGGAAGAAGTTGATAGAATCGCCATGGATGGCATTGAACAAGGTTCATTGAGAGTATGATTGTCCGTAACGGAATATGGTCTAGCTTGACAGACATGCCATAAAGGAAACAAATGTGATTATATGTGTGCGTTAATATGTGGAATTCTCCTTGGAAATGGCTACTTTGTAGAGGTTCAGGTGTTATGAAGCATAAGAGGATTGATCCATGATGGAGGTCTCATGGAGATCTCAAAGAATGAATATCGTAAATTGAAATGGCCTAATTACTAGTGGATGTTGTAATGCATTGTGAATAATACCTAATGGCCTGATGGCCAGTATACCTACTCTGATAAATAAACGGATGATGATCCAGTGATGGCCTAAGTGCCAGTATACATATATATGTATGTACACCTTGTGATGGCCTGAGCGCCTAATTATCCGTGTTGAGGTAAATTATTAAATTTTTTGTAAAAGGACAATGAGGCCGAATGAAATCCCCGATGATGGGAAGTATCTGAAGAGATTGTATGATTAGAGAATGAGCTAATGTACAACCTGATGGGAAATCATGTGATTAGTGTATGAACTAAGTTACAATAAAGTGTGGAATTATGTGTTTAGCAAAAGAGCTAATGTGTAATGTCAAAACAAAAATGATAAGATTAGTTAATGAGTTGAGGTATAAGTGTTAGTGCAAGGATTGATATAATTTTCCAGTGCACGGATTGAGGTGAAATTAGTCTTTTATGATGGGACGAATATGTTTAGAAGATCCCTGTGTGATGGGAAGTATATGTGAGATGTGTACAGAACTTTGAGAAAATTCTTGATTCACGGAATAGAGATTATGTTATGAACTATGCCAAGTGAATAGTCAAAGTAAAAGAGAAAACAATCTGTGAGAAGAATAAGCAAGGAAGAGATAATGGACTATGGATTTGAACGGTAACATGACAGAAAAAACTATTAAAAGTTAGAAAACATGTACGAAATTACGAAGAGAATGTGAATTATGATAATAGTGACTTATGTGTAAACTATCAGTGAGAAGAATGAAATGAGAGAGTAAGACGAATTGACTTATATGTAACAGGGTATATTATACCACTACTGCTATGGTTATGGGGATAGCCCCATGTGAATATACCAAAGATATTTTGCTGTTATATACAGAGGTGATACAAACACCAAATGGACTGGGTCCATGTGTGATCTGGAGTGTACGGAGTACCAGTTTTGCCGTTATATACAGATGTGATATAAATATGAACTCCTCTGTGCACTGGGTGCACGTTATGAGACTTGATATTACCATCTCTGTGCGGCCTATGTGCCCGGAGTGTGTAGCCATCTCCGTGCGGATTATGTTCCCGGAGACTATTATTATGTTATACGAGTAATATGAGATGAGGAAGTATCCCGCAGTGATGAGACTGCTATTATAGTTGAATTGATCTACATAAGTGCACAAATAAGAAACGTTGGGAATACTAATAGAACACAGTCAGCAGGTGGTAGGTTATCATTACTGCATGGATTATATGGGTGGATTCTCTGATCGGTGGGTCATTACATCTGGGGCCCTGAGGACAGCAAGAGCTCGAGCGGTTAAAACCTGTGAATGTTGTTACCCACTGTATTGAGAGAGTTCTTCCATGTGATTAACGCAAAAATGAGGTCAGATATTTGTAAATGGACAATAGTATGTCAGAATTGGAGACAAGAGGTGAGGTATAGTGTGTAAATTTTTTTTTTGAAGTGTGATAGTGAAACACTATTGTGGGTGTAAAGTAAGTTTGATGAAATAATTTCGGCTCTAAGTGAGGTAATAAGTTTGTTGGAATCATCGCCTTATGATAAAAGAGATAATAATGTGATTTAATGTTGACAGATGGAGTAAGTGTCCTTCTAAGAAGACTGGCGATGATCAAGAGTTCAGGTTAAAACGGTGAATTATTAGCCCTTATAAAAGGTAAATTGTGATGGAATCAAGCACGAATGTGTAAATATAGTGGAAACTGGAATTGTAATTGGTTACCTAAAAATTGATAGCCTGACTTTACTGGTGGAGTAGATTGAGGAGTGTTATATATAATCGCATATGCCACTCATAGTGGAAAGTGTGTGGAAAAGGCACAATGCTGACGTTGTTTTGGATAGGTACTAATGATATATGGGCGAGTGCTTGTGGTGACTTCGAATATTCCGAAAGACTGATATACCAACAAATGGTGAATTATATAAGTAGTGGCAAGGATGGATTTAGTTTTATGTGACTTGATAATTAAGATTCAAAGATTCCTATAGGATGAGACTTGCATGTGAGAGACATGGCATTTTAAGGGTCCATCAGTTAGTAGTGAAATGGGTTTGGAAAATGATTCGTCCCAAGGTGTTTGGTGGAAGTTAGTGAAGCTGTGAGTTTATAGTATTTTAAAGTGGACATCCATGATAAAAATGTCGGTAATGAAGAAGTGAGGGTATAAATGAATGAAAAATGATGTTGAATCTATAATATTGTTACAGGATGATGAGTAAAAATGGTTACTTGGTGAAAACCTTAGGCATAAGACCTTTGATACGAAAGTCATTGATGAGTGTTGTGTTTAGACTGTGAGAGGTCTAAGTATGGAGTTGAGCTGACTGAGTCGATAAAGTTGAGATGATTAAGCTAATAAAGAGTTTAACAATGAGTGTAAATTATGAATATGAGTTTGTAGATGGAAAAATTTCATGAGTATTTGTGGTCGAAAGGCCATATAGGGCTAATCAAAAATATAAACTAGTATGAGTATTGCTAGTTTCGTATCACAAAGAGAAAGATATAGTTGTGAGTACCTAAAAAGAGGTGAAGACACGTGACAAGGAAAAATAAAGTATATGAGTATAGAATTTAATGTGAGTCAGAATTGAAGGACACGACAAAGTGCCTTTGAAACTAGAAAGTATGTGCTTGGGTGGAAACCAAGAAAACAACGAAATGATAAGAGTAGTAACAGTAGTGGAAAGAAATGGTTGTTGGGGTACTGTCAGAACAATGAGGACAACGAAAAAAGTTAAGTACTAAAGAACGTGTGAGTTGGAAATACTCCAGGAATAACTAGTGAATGTGCATGAAAGCGATTAGATGCTTTTGAGAACGACCATGGGTCAGAAGGATGGATAAAGATGAGAATGAGGTAAATTGATACCGACAAATCCGTAATATGGTTATATTATTACCTACAAATCAGCGAAAGAGAAACGGTAAACCAGAGAAAGTTTAAAGTATTGGGAATTAAAATGTCACAGAACCATGAGAGACGAGTAATTATGAAGGATCAAAGGATAATGAGTATCATAAAAAGGAGATCATGCTTGTGATAAAAGTAATATGGTAAAGATACACACTTGAGGATGCTACTTGGGAGCGGGAGGATGAGATTCTCCGGCTGTGTCCTGAGTTAGCGGGTGAGTATGATTTAATTTTGCGGACAAAATTCTAAAAAGTTGGGGTGAATATAACACCTCACAATTTTAAATCAAGTAATTAAAATATTAAGTGAGCAATCAAGTGATGGATTAGTGAAAATCCTAAAGATTAGGCCAAAATACAAAGAAAGGGCAAAACGGTAATTAGCCAACACGCAACCCTAGGAAGATAAAAATTGAGTAGAAGGTCTCAGATGGTAAAAATAACCCTGGAAATGGGTTCAGAACGAAAAATTGAGTGGATAGGCAAGTTTCAGAAAAATCAGTGAATAGTGTTTTTCGCGGGTAAAAATACCGCGTTACGATTGCACCGTAAAACGTGCCAGTTGAATTTTGAGCTCTAGGTTTCAAATATGAGTTAAAAATGGTCTAATGAGTTAGGAAATATGATTTCTTATAATATTCGATGAAATTAAGACAGTTTGGGGAAGCGTGCCAATGGCGCGCGTAATAGCTTAAAACAGTGTTTTCTCCGAACGAATGGAGGACTCTTAATTCATCTGATCAAGCCTAATTAAAGGGGAATAGTTAATGTTAAAAATTTGAGTTTCTAAATAGGTTGTGAATTTACGGACGTTTAGTGGAATCGGAGGAAAATTCAGATTAGTTTTAAATCGCGTGAGGTGGTGGTGGGACCCACCCCACTTAAGTGACTTAAGCCACATGTGCTTGGCACTATTCATGCATCACTTTCCTCCCTTCTTCTTCATGAAACCCGCAGCCCCCTCCCCCAAAAACCCCATTTGCATTCAAATTTTCTTTTCACCATAACTTGATCATTTCTTAACCAAATCAAGTGATTTTTGTGTTGAAATTTGTTGGAAACAACCTTCTAAACACATTGGTACCACTCTTGAGCCTTGAAACCGTGTATTTGGGGAGATATTGGCCATTTACAGCCACGAAATTTTGGAGAAAAAATGGTTGTCCATGGAGCTTTTTGATCTTCCATTGCTTGGAGGAGTCTTGGGTTAGCTTCTAGCCTTTGTTGTGAGTATGTTTCCATCCCATTTACATGGTTTAATTGTGATTGAATTTTTGGAAACCTAAAGCTTGATTTGATGATGTGTTGTGTTAGAGAGCTCAATTTGAAAATGTGTATTAGATGATAATGTGTTAGAATGATGTATTAAAGCTAGAAATGCGATGAAATTTATTGGTGAAAATTGATGAATTTAACTTAGAAAAATTTGATGATCATGACTTTGGACTTGTGAATTTTGGTGTTGAGACTTGTTTGATGAATTGTGGCATGATGGTACAATGATATAATAGGTTGTGTGAAGGTTGGAGTGATTAAAATTGAATGGAAATTCTTTGGAATGTCATAGGGCAAGATTCGAACCTTTGAGGAAAAATGAGTGAATTGATGATGAAAAATGATTTGGATGATGATTTGTGTAGTTATATAGTGCTTAGATGGGTTGTGTTGTGATTGGCAAGTGGAAACTGGAATTGTAATTGGTTACCTAAAAATTGATAGCCTGACTTTACTGGTGGAGTAGATTGAGGAGTGTTATATATAATCGCATATGCCACTCATAGTGGAAAGTGTGTGGAAAAGGCACAATGCTGACGTTGTTTTGGATAGGTACTAATGATATATGGGCGAGTGCTTGTGGTGACTTCGAATATTCCGAAAGACTGATATACCAACAAATGGTGAATTATATAAGTAGTGGCAAGGATGGATTTAGTTTTATGTGACTTGATAATTAAGATTCAAAGATTCCTATAGGATGAGACTTGCATGTGAGAGACATGGCATTTTAAGGGTCCATCAGTTAGTAGTGAAATGGGTTTGGAAAATGATTCGTCCCAAGGTGTTTGGTGGAAGTTAGTGAAGCTGTGAGTTTATAGTATTTTAAAGTGGACATCCATGATAAAAATGTCGGTAATGAAGAAGTGAGGGTATAAATGAATGAAAAATGATGTTGAATCTATAATATTGTTACAGGATGATGAGTAAAAATGGTTACTTGGTGAAAACCTTAGGCATAAGACCTTTGATACGAAAGTCATTGATGAGTGTTGTGTTTAGACTGTGAGAGGTCTAAGTATGGAGTTGAGCTGACTGAGTCGATAAAGTTGAGATGATTAAGCTAATAAAGAGTTTAACAATGAGTGTAAATTATGAATATGAGTTTGTAGATGGAAAAATTTCATGAGTATTTGTGGTCGAAAGGCCATATAGGGCTAATCAAAAATATAAACTAGTATGAGTATTGCTAGTTTCGTATCACAAAGAGAAAGATATAGTTGTGAGTACCTAAAAAGAGGTGAAGACACGTGACAAGGAAAAATAAAGTATATGAGTATAGAATTTAATGTGAGTCAGAATTGAAGGACACGACAAAGTGCCTTTGAAACTAGAAAGTATGTGCTTGGGTGGAAACCAAGAAAACAACGAAATGATAAGAGTAGTAACAGTAGTGGAAAGAAATGGTTGTTGGGGTACTGTCAGAACAATGAGGACAACGAAAAAAGTTAAGTACTAAAGAACGTGTGAGTTGGAAATACTCCAGGAATAACTAGTGAATGTGCATGAAAGCGATTAGATGCTTTTGAGAACGACCATGGGTCAGAAGGATGGATAAAGATGAGAATGAGGTAAATTGATACCGACAAATCCGTAATATGGTTATATTATTACCTACAAATCAGCGAAAGAGAAACGGTAAACCAGAGAAAGTTTAAAGTATTGGGAATTAAAATGTCACAGAACCATGAGAGACGAGTAATTATGAAGGATCAAAGGATAATGAGTATCATAAAAAGGAGATCATGCTTGTGATAAAAGTAATATGGTAAAGATACACACTTGAGGATGCTACTTGGGAGCGGGAGGATGAGATTCTCCGGCTGTGTCCTGAGTTAGCGGGTGAGTATGATTTAATTTTGCGGACAAAATTCTAAAAAGTTGGGGTGAATATAACACCTCACAATTTTAAATCAAGTAATTAAAATATTAAGTGAGCAATCAAGTGATGGATTAGTGAAAATCCTAAAGATTAGGCCAAAATACAAAGAAAGGGCAAAACGGTAATTAGCCAACACGCAACCCTAGGAAGATAAAAATTGAGTAGAAGGTCTCAGATGGTAAAAATAACCCTGGAAATGGGTTCAGAACGAAAAATTGAGTGGATAGGCAAGTTTCAGAAAAATCAGTGAATAGTGTTTTTCGCGGGTAAAAATACCGCGTTACGATTGCACCGTAAAACGTGCCAGTTGAATTTTGAGCTCTAGGTTTCAAATATGAGTTAAAAATGGTCTAATGAGTTAGGAAATATGATTTCTTATAATATTCGATGAAATTAAGACAGTTTGGGGAAGCGTGCCAATGGCGCGCGTAATAGCTTAAAACAGTGTTTTCTCCGAACGAATGGAGGACTCTTAATTCATCTGATCAAGCCTAATTAAAGGGGAATAGTTAATGTTAAAAATTTGAGTTTCTAAATAGGTTGTGAATTTACGGACGTTTAGTGGAATCGGAGGAAAATTCAGATTAGTTTTAAATCGCGTGAGGTGGCGGTGGGACCCACCCCACTTAAGTGACTTAAGCCACATGTGCTTGGCACTATTCATGCATCACTTTCCTCCCTTCTTCTTCATGAAACCCGCAGCCCCCTCCCCCAAAAACCCCATTTGCATTCAAATTTTCTTTTCACCATAACTTGATCATTTCTTAACCAAATCAAGTGATTTTTGTGTTGAAATTTGTTGGAAACAACCTTCTAAACACATTGGTACCACTCTTGAGCCTTGAAACCGTGTATTTGGGGAGATATTGGCCATTTACAGCCACGAAATTTTGGAGAAAAAATGGTTGTCCATGGAGCTTTTTGATCTTCCATTGCTTGGAGGAGTCTTGGGTTAGCTTCTAGCCTTTGTTGTGAGTATGTTTCCATCCCATTTACATGGTTTAATTGTGATTGAATTTTTGGAAACCTAAAGCTTGATTTGATGATGTGTTGTGTTAGAGAGCTCAATTTGAAAATGTGTATTAGATGATAATGTGTTAGAATGATGTATTAAAGCTAGAAATGCGATGAAATTTATTGGTGAAAATTGATGAATTTAACTTAGAAAAATTTGATGATCATGACTTTGGACTTGTGAATTTTGGTGTTGAGACTTGTTTGATGAATTGTGGCATGATGGTACGATGATATAATAGGTTGTGTGAAGGTTGGAGTGATTAAAATTGAATGGAAATTCTTTGGAATGTCATAGGGCAAGATTCGAACCTTTGAGGAAAAATGAGTGAATTGATGATGAAAAATGATTTGGATGATGATTTGTGTAGTTATATAGTGCTTAGATGGGTTGTGTTGTGATTGGCAAGTGTTAGAATCAATGGAAAAATAATAAGTGGTTTAGTTGGCATAAATGAACCTAGAGCGAAATATTTAGCGAAACGATGCTTAAAAGACGTAAAACGGCGAAACGACAGTTGAAATGGCCTTATGGCAACCCAAGGATGGGTACTAAAATGAGAAAGAAAATTTAGAAAAATAAATCCCCAATTAACACCTATATGGCCGAACCTCCAAGGGAAAAAGGGGGGATTTTGCGATTTTCGCGTTTTGATGGAATTCGACGCGAAAATGACGAACCGGCACTTGAACTGGCCTATTGACAACCTAATGAGACGTAACAAAATGAGAAAGAAAATTTAGAAAAATAAATCTCAAATTTACACTACAATGGCCGAACCATCAAGGGAGGATGGGGAGGATTTTTGTGATTTTGCATTTTGATGCTATTTGACGCGTACTGATGGATGTACGTAATTGTATAGGTTGTCGTACGTTGACCTGAATCCCGAATCTTGAATCAGTGAATTGCCCTTGGTCCGGGACCAAGTGGATTGAGGTAAGAAATTGGTTCATTGCATGTGTAATTATAAATTAACATGTATGGGTTGAACTGAGAGTGATTGGGAATGTCCTCTGTGTAGGCATTCCGCTGTGTACCGAGTTGAGGGATAAGCTGCTGCGGAGCTTGTGGAAACACGAATTAAGGTAACCTCTTGGTACTGGGGCTTGTTCCCCTTTTCTGTTCCACCTTGCCAGTTGATGGCAACGGTAGGAAGTGTGTATGAATAGTATAGAACACATGAGCATGCATTATTGCTATGGGTACTGCAGTACCGAGTCTCTGGCCAGTAGACAGTTTTATTGCCTTCGGGCATTTTCGGACTTCCGCTGGATAGGTCTCCAGGAGGGAGTTCCAGTTGACTGCGGTCATGGTGTGTGATCCGGGTAGGAGCACACTAGGAATGTCTTTGGCGTTTTGGTTGGTTTGGGCATCATGGTTGTGGTTTCTGTGAACACACCTTGGATGATACCCATAGGCTTATATATGCCGAGGGCGTACGTGGAATTGGGGTTACCATCCCGTATCGTCGTATTTTGTTTTCTTTATATTCCCCATTCTCTAAATCCCTTGCTATATCCCGTTTTCAAAGTGGTTGTTGTATTCTATTGATATGCATCGAAGTGAACCATTGGGTGGAGTTTTCTCCAGAACCTCTTGGTTACTGAGATATATTCGTATATCTCACCCCGTCTCGGGGCATTTATTTCAGGAGGTAGCAGTGGAGCAGGAGCCTCGGGCAAGAGGCCCGCAGAGTGAGCGGTGGAGCGCTTCTTATTTTGCATTTTGTTGGCCGTGTGGCCTAGGCTAGACTTAGGGCATGAACATGTCATTTGTATTTATTAGTAGCTTCATTAGCATCTTGTTCATGCCATTTTTCCTAAGTCTAGTAGTGATGTATTTGGTTATGTTGTCTTTTAAATTAAGTTGAAATTTTAGAAGAATGTAATTTGAAGTTTTAGTTTCAAGTTGTAATTTGTAAAGCCATATTGTAATAGTATTGATGCATGTCTAATTATGATGGAAGGGCCTTAGGCCTATTTTAGGTTATGATAATATGTATGATGGAAATATGCATGAAAAAGGTGTTAGTGATTGCAACTACTTTAGAATGATTAATATGGACTCTATGTTTAATAACTATAAACTGGATTGGGTTGTAAGTGCCCCAAGGCGTTGTTGGTCCTTGTGTGTGCCACCCATTGGATTATTACTGTATTATCATGTGTTTATTAGGTACATTTGAGGTTTAAATGATCTTTTACAAATTTGGGATTATTGGAAAAACAAAGGAAACTCTGGCGAATTTTCTGTAGAATTGGCAGATTTTAGGCGAACTTCGGGAGAGCATATCTCCCTCCATAGAGGTTCCCTAGGGACGTACCATACGCCATTTTGAAGGTTGAGATGTCCTCTACCTTGTGTCAAAACTTGAGGAAATTCTGGGTTGATTTTCGGCCTGAAAAAAATAGAGAAACACGGACTGCCCATGTGCCCCTGCACCTGAGGCAGATTCTGGACCGGATTTGGGAAATTAATTCCCGCTTCGTTTCTCCGTCAAATTAAGCGTGTGATATATCAAAATGAAGTTTGAGATGTCTAGTTTGTAGGATAAAAATTTGAGAGAAAATGGTTGAGGTTATTGAGTGCAGTAATTCGAGCAATGTGAGTGGTTTGGAGCTGTTTTTGGGGTTGTTTGGGCTAATTGCTTATCCAACTTCAAACGGAGATAACCGGAGCAAATGAGCTCCGAATTGAGCGTATTTTAGCTTGTTAAAAAGGGAATTAAGTAACACAAAGATATAATCTGAGAAGAAGGGTTGGTTGCGATCGGTTTGGTCGCAGAAAAATTTAGAGTGAAACATGTTCGAATTGGTAAAAACGTAAAGTTGGAAATAGGCTAAGTGAGTTTATGGGAACTCCTTAGTAACTCATAATAAATGATGAAAGTTATAAAAATAGTTGAAATAAGTCTTCCGCAAGAGTTTACGGTTACGGTCACAGCTTTTAATTATTACGCTTTTTTATGATTTAAATGCTCGCGTAATAGTCGGAAAAAATTTATTCTCGTTTTTTTAAATGAACTGCTGTGATTGTAACTGCGCTTAATATCATAATTAATGTTAACAATACCGGTACGTAACGGGCTGTTACATTTTATGGTATCAGAGCAGTTTTGTTAGGGAACTCTGATAATGTATATATAGTTGTGTTGTGTGTTGCATAGTTGTATGTAGATTCTTATCGATTACTGCATATGTGATTCCTTAGTGTGGGTCTGATCAACCCATTCCTTTGTGTGACATGCGTAGTCATCGTAAGAAGCCTACGTGGCAACTGTGGAGCACCAAATGTAAGTCCTTAGCCTGATGTTGTGGATGCAGTGTTGACTGCTTCATGGACAAGAGATGGCAGTAAGTAAAATATGAATATTATAGGACTTATGGGAAACAGACTTAAATGTTTCGTCTGACCTTGTAGATGAAATTTATAATGCTGGATTATAAGTGAAAGTTGTAAACAAATCTATGATATGTACGGTATTGCATGGATGAACCTTGTAGTACCATGAATAATAAAGATATATAATTGAGATGAGTCCATAGTATGGAAATGGTATGGGTAAAGCTTCCAAGTATGTGTGTAGTATAGTGTGTACAATGGACTTGGTGAATAGACTTCATCAAGGTGAAAGGTTTAGAACCTGTTGGATTATTGAAAATGGTGAACAGATATGCTTAGGCACGAATTTGAATATTTTATGTTGACTAGAAGTTATAAGTCCTTGATGGATGATGTACACTTAAACAAAGTGAGATGGTTCATGCAGAGAAATAAATAGAATAATTGATGATTAATCCTATGGGATTTGACCACTTGAAATTATAATGTTGGTCAATTGTTAAATTGAGATGTATCGAAATATGGGATTTAAATCCATAAGGAGGTAGTATTGATTAAGCATAGGGGAGATGAATTAATTATGTATTATATGTATAAGGAAGAAGTTGATAGAATCGCCATGGATGGCATTGAACAAGGTTCATTGAGAGTATGATTGTCCGTAACGGAATATGGTCTAGCTTGACAGACATGCCATAAAGGAAACAAATGTGATTATATGTGTGCGTTAATGTGTGGAATTCTCCTTGGAAATGGCTACTTTGTAGAGGTTCAGGTGTTATGAAGCATAAGAGGATTGATCCATGATGGAGGTCTCATGGAGATCTCAAAGAATGAATATCGTAAATTGAAATGGCCTAATTACTAGTGGATGTTGTAATGCATTGTGAATAATACCTAATGGCCTGATGGCCAGTATACCTACTCTGATAAATAAACGGATGATGATCCAGTGATGGCCTAAGTGCCAGTATACATATATATGTATGTACACCTTGTGATGGCCTGAGCGCCTAATTATCCGTGTTGAGGTAAATTATTAAATTTTTTGTAAAAGGACAATGAGGCCGAATGAAATCCCCGATGATGGGAAGTATCTGAAGAGATTGTATGATTAGAGAATGAGCTAATGTACAACCTGATGGGAAATCATGTGATTAGTGTATGAACTAAGTTACAATAAAGTGTGGAATTATGTGTTTAGCAAAAGAGCTAATGTGTAATGTCAAAACAAAAATGATAAGATTAGTTAATGAGTTGAGGTATAAGTGTTAGTGCAAGGATTGATATAATTTTCCAGTGCACGGATTGAGGTGAAATTAGTCCTTTGTGATAGGACGAATATGTTTAGAAGATCCCTGTGTGATGGGAAGTATATGTGAGATGTGTACATAATTTTGAGAAAATTCTGGATTCACGGAATAGAGATTATGTTATGAACTATGCCAAGTGAATAGTCAAAGTAAGAGAGAAAACAATCTGTGAGAAGAATAAGCAAGGAAGAGATAATGGACTATGGATTTGAACGGTAACATGACAGAAAAAACTATTAAAAGTTAGAAAACATGTACGAAATTACGAAGAGAATGTGAATTATGATAATAGTGACTTATGTGTAAACTATCAGTGAGAAGAATGAAATGAGAGAGTAAGACGAATTGACTTATATGTAACAGGGTATATTATACCACTACTGCTATGGTTATGGGGATAGCCCCATGTGAATATACCAAAGATATTTTGCTGTTATATACAGAGGTGATACAAACACCAAATGGACTGGGTCCATGTGTGATCTGGAGTGTACGGAGTACCAGTTTTGCCGTTATATACAGATGTGATATAAATATGAACTCCTCTGTGCACTGGGTGCACGTTATGAGACTTGATATTACCATCTCTGTGCGGCCTATGTGCCCGGAGTGTGTAGCCATCTCCGTGCGGATTATGTTCCCGGAGACTATTATTATGTTATACGAGTAATATGAGATGAGGAAGTATCCCGCAGTGATGAGACTGCTATTATAGTTGAATTGATCTACATAAGTGCACAAATAAGAAACGTTGGGAATACTAATAGAACACAGTCAGCAGGTGGTAGGTTATCATTACTGCATGGATTATATGGGTGGATTCTCTGATCGGTGGGTCATTACATCTGGGGCCCTGAGGACAGCAAGAGCTCGAGCGGTTAAAACCTGTGAATGTTGTTACCCACTGTATTGAGAGAGTTCTTCCATGTGATTAACGCAAAAATGAGGTCAGATATTTGTAAATGGACAATAGTATGTCAGAATTGGAGACAAGAGGTGAGGTATAGTGTGTAAATTTTTTTTTTGAAGTGTGATAGTGAAACACTATTGTGGGTGTAAAGTAAGTTTGATGAAATAATTTCGGCTCTAAGTGAGGTAATAAGTTTGTTGGAATCATCGCCTTATGATAAAAGAGATAATAATGTGATTTAATGTTGACAGATGGAGTAAGTGTCCTTCTAAGAAGACTGGCGATGATCAAGAGTTCAGGTTAAAACGGTGAATTATTAGCCCTTATAAAAGGTAAATTGTGATGGAATCAAGCACGAATGTGTAAATATAGTGGAAACTGGAATTGTAATTGGTTACCTAAAAATTGATAGCCTGACTTTACTGGTGGAGTAGATTGAGGAGTGTTATATATAATCGCATATGCCACTCATAGTGGAAAGTGTGTGGAAAAGGCACAATGCTGACGTTGTTTTGGATAGGTACTAATGATATATGGGCGAGTGCTTGTGGTGACTTCGAATATTCCGAAAGACTGATATACCAACAAATGGTGAATTATATAAGTAGTGGCAAGGATGGATTTAGTTTTATGTGACTTGATAATTAAGATTCAAAGATTCCTATAGGATGAGACTTGCATGTGAGAGACATGGCATTTTAAGGGTCCATCAGTTAGTAGTGAAATGGGTTTGGAAAATGATTCGTCCCAAGGTGTTTGGTGGAAGTTAGTGAAGCTGTGAGTTTATAGTATTTTAAAGTGGACATCCATGATAAAAATGTCGGTAATGAAGAAGTGAGGGTATAAATGAATGAAAAATGATGTTGAATCTATAATATTGTTACAGGATGATGAGTAAAAATGGTTACTTGGTGAAAACCTTAGGCATAAGACCTTTGATACGAAAGTCATTGATGAGTGTTGTGTTTAGACTGTGAGAGGTCTAAGTATGGAGTTGAGCTGACTGAGTCGATAAAGTTGAGATGATTAAGCTAATAAAGAGTTTAACAATGAGTGTAAATTATGAATATGAGTTTGTAGATGGAAAAATTTCATGAGTATTTGTGGTCGAAAGGCCTTATAGGGCTAATCGAAAATATAAACTAGTATGGGTATTGCTAGTTTCGTATCACAAAGAGAAAGATATAGTTGTGAGTACCTAAAAAGAGGTGAAGACACGTGACAAGGAAAAATAAAGTATATGAGTATAGAATTTAATGTGAGTCGTAATTGTAGGACACGACAAAGTGCCTTTGAAACTAGAAAGTATGTGCTTGGGTGAAAGCCAAGAAAACAACGAAATGATAAGAGTAGTAACAGTAATGGAAAGAAATGGTTGTTGGGGTATTGTCAAAACAGTTAGGACAACGAAAAAAGTTAAGTACTAAAGAACGTGTGAGTTGTAAATACTCCAGGAATAACTAGTGAATGTGCATGAAAACGGTTAGATTAGATGAAAACGATTTTGCTTTTGAGAACGACCATGGGTCAGAAGGATGGATAAAGATGAGAATGAGGTAAATTGATACCGACAAATCCGTAATATGGTTATATTATTACCTACAAATCAGCGAAAGAGAAACGGTAAACCAGAGAAAGTTTAAAGTATTGGGAATTAAAATGTCACAGAACCATGAGAGACGAGTAATTATGAAGGATCAAAGGATAATGAGTATCATAAAAAGGAGATCATGCTTGTGATAAAAGTAATATGGTAAAGATACACACTTGAGGATGCTACTTGGGAGCGGGAGGATGAGATTCTCCGGCTGTGTCCTGAGTTAGCGGGTGAGTATGATTTAATTTTGCGGACAAAATTCTAAAAAGTTGGGGTGAATATAACACCTCACAATTTTAAATCAAGTAATTAAAATATTAAGTGAGCAATCAAGTGATGGATTAGTGAAAATCCTAAAGATTAGGCCAAAATACAAAGAAAGGGCAAAACGGTAATTAGCCAACACGCAACCCTAGGAAGATAAAAATTGAGTAGAAGGTCTCAGATGGTAAAAATAACCCTGGAAATGGGTTCAGAACGAAAAATTGAGTGGATAGGCAAGTTTCAGAAAAATCAGTGAATAGTGTTTTTCGCGGGTAAAAATACCGCGTTACGATTGCACCGTAAAACGTGCCAGTTGAATTTTGAGCTCTAGGTTTCAAATATGAGTTAAAAATGGTCTAATGAGTTAGGAAATATGATTTCTTATAATATTCGATGAAATTAAGACAGTTTGGGGAAGCGTGCCAATGGCGCGCGTAATAGCTTAAAACAGTGTTTTCTCCGAACGAATGGAGGACTCTTAATTCATCTGATCAAGCCTAATTAAAGGGGAATAGTTAATGTTAAAAATTTGAGTTTCTAAATAGGTTGTGAATTTACGGACGTTTAGTGGAATCGGAGGAAAATTCAGATTAGTTTTAAATCGCGTGAGGTGGCGGTGGGACCCACCCCACTTAAGTGACTTAAGCCACATGTGCTTGGCACTATTCATGCATCACTTTCCTCCCTTCTTCTT